>NC_048573.1:65278008-65298008 GCF_013265735.2 Oncorhynchus mykiss
TGTTTGTCTACTGTTGTATTTGAGCTATTGCCTGTGTCTTCTGTCTGTGTTGGCCATTTGTCTTACATTGTTTGTTTTTTAATCCCCCGTCCCCACAGAAGGCATTTTTCCTCTTGCCAGGCCCTCATTGTAAATAAGAATTTGTTCTAAATTACCTAGCCTGGTAAAATAAGAGCGGGGCAGGCCTTTTATTTTGAATCTCTGTAGACCAGGGGAATGGGGACACATAAGGCCCAGATGTCTCTGCCCTAGCCGGGTCTCCCACATGTCTGTGCTATCGTGCCATTGGTGTGACAATGACCATAGGAAGACAGCACAAACAGATCTGGGAACAGGCTATCTCTGTGCCACTGTGGAATAGCCCTGTAGCAGCATGGTTTAACATTGTTCAGTCATCCAACCTGGGGTTTGTCTTTGGAAGTGGCCAAACCTACCATGGGACTCACGAAAAATGTCATTTTAAGTCACAGAACCCTGGGACAGGCTATCATTAAGCAATAAGGCCATAGTGGGTGTGGGATATGGCCAATAGGGGCTGCTCTTAGGCAAGACAGGGTGGGATGGGATAGGCTACCTACAGGGGGGTGGGGTGGGACAGGCTACCTACGGGGGGGTGGGATGGGACAGGCTAACTACAGGAGGGTAGGATGGGACAGGCTACCTATAGGAGTGTAGGATGGGATAGGCTACCTACAGGGGGGTGGGATGGGACAGGCTACCTACAGGGGCGTGGGATGGGACAGGCTACCTACAGGGGGTGGGATGGGACAGGCTAACATTTTGTGGTTGGGATGGGACAGGCTAACTACAAGGGGGTGGGATGGGACAGGCTAACTACAGGGGCGTGGGATGGGACAGGCTTCCTATAGGGGGTGGGATGGGACAGGCTAACTACAGGGGGTGGGATGGGACAGGCACACTACAGGGGGGTGGGATGGGACAGGCTAGCTATATGTGGTTGGGATGGGACAGGCTGGCTACAAGTGGGTGGGATTGGACAGGCTACCTACAGGGGGGTGGGATGGGACAGGCTGACTACAAGGTGGTATGGGACAGGCTGACTACAGGGGGGTGGGATGGGACAGGCTGACTACAAGGTGGGATGGGACAGGCTAACTATAGGTGGTTGGGATGGGACAGGCTGACTACAAGGTGGGATGGGACGGGCTAACTATAGGTGGTTGGGATGGGACAGGCAAACTACAAGGGGGTGGGATGGGACAGGCAAACTATAGGGGGGTGGAATGGAACAGGCAAACTACTGGGGGGTGGAATGGGACAGGCTACCTACAGGGGGGTGGGATGGGACAGGCTAGGTCTCTCTGTGGAACTGCCCCTCCACACTCCCTACCCAACCGCCTTCTCACAGATAGACTCTCATTGTCAGAGACTAGCCCTTGCTCTTGTAGTCAGCTGGAAGAAACCAAGAGGGTCGAACCACAGCCTCCAAAATAACACTACTAGCATTTAATTCAAACCCAGCTATTTTTCCTCATTCTGCTGTCAATCTTCTCAGCCAGCCATTTAGCCAGTGAGTCTGGCAGCCAGTCAGCCAGAGAGTCAGGCAGTCAGTCAGTGCTCAGACAGAGCGAGTGTGTGTTGTCAGTCTTTCCCATGGACAAGTGTTACCCTTTCTACACTACCATACCGATTCCAACTGTATTTTGCTGGGCTGTCTCTGATTAACCTTGTCATTTTAAGCACGGTTCCAGCAACTAGCAACCTGCACCGCCTGGCTTAGCTTGGTTCGGCTTGGCTCAACTCAGTTGTGTGAAAAGGGTATACGAATGAGGCAGGGTTGTTAGTCAGGGTTGGGGCATGTCAGGTCACCAAGCAGGCTGTGGGTTGGTGGAGAGGGTTAATCTCTTTCTCTCCCACTGGGTGGGCTGGGCTAATGGGCTGTGTTTGGGTCAGTTCAGCGCCAATATTTTTTCTGTCTGTCTCGCTGTCTCTCTCCTTTTCTCCCTCTCCTCTCCCCTCCCCTCTTTCTCTCAAAGTATGTCACTCCATTCAAGTGGTGGACAACCCTCTAGACTAGCCAATGTAACACCATGACAGGAACTCCTAAATTACAATGCGGCTCTTGTTTAGTCTCCTCTCTCTCTCGCGCTCTCTCTGTCTCTCTTGCTAACACTCTGTCTCTCTCTCTGTCTCTCACTCTAATTCTCTCTCGCTCTCTCTCGCTCTCTCTCTCTGTCTCTAACTCGCTCTCTTTCTCTCTCTCTCTGTCTCTCTCTCTCTCTCACTTTAATTCTCTCTCACTCTCTCTCTCTGTCTCTCTCTAACTCTCTCTCTCTCTCTCTGTCTCTCTCTCTCTCTCTCTCTCTCTCTCTCTCTCTCTCTCTCTCTCTCTCTCTCTCTCTCTCTCTCTCTCTCTTTCAATTCAGCTCAATTCAAGGGGCTTCATTGGCAGGGGAAACGTGTTAACATTGCCAAAACAAGTGAGGTAGAAAATATACAAAAGTGAAATAAACAATAAAAGTTAACAGTAAACATTACAGATACAGAAGTTTTAAAACAACAAAGACATTACAAATGTCATATTACGTATATATACAGTGTTGTAACAATGTACAAATCGTTAAGGGTACACAAGGGAAAATAAATAAGCATAAATATGGGTTGTATTTACAATGGTGTTTGTTCTTCACTGGTTGCCCTTTTCTTGTGGCAACAGGTCACAAATCTTGCTGCTGTCATTGCCATTGTGGTATTTCACCCAGTAGATATGGGAGTTTATCAAAATTGGGTTTGTTTTCAAATTCTTTGTGGATCTGTGTAATCTGAGGGAAATGTGTGTCTCTAATATGGTCATACATTGGGGAGGAGGTTAGGAAGTGCAGCTCAGTTTCCACCTCATTTTGTGGGCAGTGTGCACATAGCCTGTCTTCTCTTGGAAGCCTGGTCTGCCTTCGGCGGCCTTTCTCAATAGCAAGGCTATGCTCACAGAGTCTGTACATAGTCAAAGCTTTCCTTAAGTTTGGGTCAGTCACAGTGGTCAGGTATTCTGCCACTGTGTACTCTCTGTTTAGGGCCAAATAGCATTTTTGCTCTGTTTGCTCAGTTTTTTTGTTAATTCTTTCCGATGTGTCAAGTAATTATCTTTTTGTTTTCTCATGATTTGTTTGGGTCAAATTGTGTTGCTAATTGTGTTGCCTTCTCTCTCGAACTCTCTTGCTCTCCTCTCAATTCTATTCAATTCAATTGAAGGGCTTTATTGGCATGAGAAACATATGTTAACATTGCCAAAGCAAGTGAAGTAGATAATAATTAACGGTAAACATTACACTCACAAAAGTTCCAAAATAATAAAAACATCTCTCTGCCTGTATCACCCAAATACTAACAGTGCTTTGAGAAAGTATTCACCACCCTTGGCATTTTGCCTATTTTGTTGCCTTACAACATGGAATTAAAATATATTTTGAGGGGCTTGTATCATTTCATTTACACAACTTAGAAGATGATAAATATTTTTATTTTTTATTTTTAAACAAACTAGAATAAAAAAAGAAAAAAAGAAAACTTGAGTGTGCATAACTATTCACCCTCCAAAGTCAATACTTTGCAGCACATATAAGCTTGGCACATCTAGCCACTGGGATTTTTGCCCATTCTTCAAGGCAAAACTGATCCAGCTCCTTCAAGTTGGATGGGTTCCGCTGGTGTACAGCAATCTTTAAGTCATACCACAGATTCTCAATTGGATTGAGGTCTGGGCTTTGACTAGGCCATTCCAAGACATTTAAATGTTTCCCCTTAAACCACTTGAGTGTTGCTTTAGCAGTGTGCTTAGTGTCAATGTTCTGATGGAAGGTGAACCTCCGTCCCAGTCTCAAATCTCTGGAACCATCCATGATTCCTTCAATTCCGACCAGTTTCCCACTCCCTGACGATGAAAAACATACCCACAGCATGATGCTGCCACCACCATGCTTCACTGTGGGGATGGTGTTCTCGGGGTGAAGTGAGTTGTTGGGTTAGTGCCAGACATAGCATTTTTCTTGATGGCCAAAAGGTATATTTTAGTCTCATCTGACCAGAGTACCATCTTCCATATGTTTGGGGAGTCCCCCACGTGCCTTTTGGCAAACACGAAACGTGTTTGCTTATTTTTTTCTTTAAGTTATGGCTCTTTTCTGGCCACTCCTCCGTAAAGCCCAGCTCTGTGGAGTGTACGGTTTAAAGTGGTCCTATAGACAGATACTCCAATCTCTGCTGTGGAGCTTTGCATCTCCTTCAGGGTTATCTTTGGTCTCTTTGTTGCCACTCTGATTAATGCCCTTCTTGCCTGGTCCGTGATTTTTGGTGGGCGGCCCTCTCTTGGCAGGTTTGTTGTGGTGCCATATTCTTTCCATTTTTTAATAGTGGATTTAATGGTGCTCCGTGGGATGTTCAAAGTTTCTTATATTTTTTTATAACCCAACCCTGATCTGTACTTCTCCACAACTTTGTCCCTGACCTGTTTGGAGAGCTCATTGGTCTTCATGGTGCTGCTTGCTTGGTGGTGGCCCTTGCTTAGTGGTGTTGCAGATTCTGGGGCCTTTCATAACAGGTGTATATATACCCTGAGATCATGTGACACTTAGATTGCACACATGTGGACTTTATTTAATTAATTAGGTGACTTCTGAAGGTAATTGGTTGCACCAGATCTTATTTAGGGGCTTCACAGCAAAGCATCCCAACCACATATAGGTAGCCTGTCCCATCCCACCCTGTAGTAGTGGCATACATACCACTTTTCCGGTTTTAAAAAAAATAATAATTTTGAAACAAGTAAAAAAATTAAATCTTTCATTTCACCAATTTTGAATATGTTGTGTATGTCCATTACATGAAATCCAAATAAAAATCTATTTAAATTACAGGTTGTAGTGCAACAAAATAGGAAAATGCCAAAGGGGGTGAATACTTTTGCAAGGCACTGTAACCTCTTTTCTGTATCCCACCAGATGTGGAGCAGATGGCTATTGACTGGCTGACAGGAAACTTCTACTTTGAGGACAATGTGGACGATCGTATATTTGTGTGCAATGTCGACGGCCAGACGTGTGTCACTCTGCTGGATCAGGAGCTCTACAACCCTAAAGGCATCGCCCTGGACCCCCTCATGGGGTGAGCACTACCCCGATAACAACCCCAGAGACCCCTAAGAAGTGCCCTGAGATGCTTTCTTGTGTACTTGCCCTTGGTCCTTCTGGTCTGGTGACTGCCCACCCAGCTCTTAGTCAGTCAGTTGACTGCCCACCCAGCCCTTAGTCAGTCAGGTGACTGCCCACCCAGCCCTTCGTTAGTCAGGTGACTGTACACCCAGCCCTTAGTCAGTCAGTTGACTGCCCGACCAGCCCTTAGTCAGTCAGGTGACTGCCCACCCAGCTCTTAGTCAGTCAGGTGACTGCCCACCCAGCTCTTAGTCAGTCAGGTGACTGCCCACCCAGCCCTTCGTCAGTCAGGTGACTGCCCACCCAGCCCTTAGTCAGTCAGGTGACTGCCCACCCAGCCCTTAGTCAGTCAGAACACTTCCTCCTCTAAGACATACACACACATGCAACATGCATGATCACTTACCCTTGTTGATGCTGGCACGTCAAAATGGTTTGGTGCATCTTGAATGTGAGGGGTCAAATATAAATTGAAGAAGTACATTATAATGCGGTCAGTCCTCCCTTTCCTCAATTTAATATCCCCACACACTCCTCTACCTCCCTTTGCTCCTCTACCTCCCTTTGCTCCTCTCCCTCCCTTTGCTTTTCTACCTCCCCTCGCTCCTCTACCTCCCATCGCTCCTCTACTTCCCTTTGCTCCTCTACCTCCCGTCGCTCCTCTACCTCCCTTTGCTCCTCTACCTCCCTTTGCTCCTCTACCTCCCGTCGCTCCTCTACCTCCCATCACTCCTCTACCTCCCCTCGCTCCTCTACCTCGCATCGCTCCTCTACCTCCCTTTGCTTTTCTACCTCCCATCGCTCCTCTACCTCCCATCGCTCCTCTACCTCCCCTCGCTCCTCTACCTCCCCTCGCTCCTCTACCTCCCCTCGCTCCTCTACCTCCCATCGCTCCTCTACCTCCCCTTGCTCCTCTACCTCCCTTCTCCTCTACCTCCCTTCGCTCCTCTACCTCCCCTTGCTCCTCTACCTCCCCTTCCTCCTCTACCTCCCCTTACTCCTCTACCTCCCCTCACTCCTCTACCTCCCCTCGCTCCTCTACCTCCCCTCGCTCCTCTACCTCCCCTTGCTCCTCTACCTCCCCTCTCTCCTCTACCTCCCCTTACTCTTCTACCTCCCTTCGCTCCTCTACCTCCCCTTGCTCCTCTACCTCCCCTCGCTCCTCTACCTCCCTTCGCTCCTCTACCTCCCTTCGCTCCTCTACCTCCCCTTGCTCCTCTACCTCCCCTCGCTCCTCTACCTCCCCTCGCTCCTCTACCTCTCCTCGCTCCCTACAGGAAGGTATTCTTCACGGACTATGGTCAAACTCCCAAGGTGGAGCGTTGTGACATGGACGGTCAGAACCGGACCAAGCTGGTGGATAGTAAGATCGTGTTCCCCCACGGTATCACCCTGGACCTGGTCAACAGGCTGGTCTACTGGGCTGATGCCTACCTGGACTATGTAGAGGTGGTGGACTACGAAGGCAAGAACAGACACACCATCATACAGGGCCTGCTGGTGAGGACACACACACACGCACATACACACATACACACATACACAATACACATATAGACACCAACTCGTACTGTGTTTCTGTTGTTAATCTGTTAGATTGAACACCTTTATGGGCTGACGGTGTTTGAGAACTACCTGTACGCCACCAACTCAGACGAAGGCAACCTAAACCCCGCTAAGACCAGTGTGATCCGGATCAACCGTTTCAACTCCTCTGACTACACAGTGGTTACCAGGGTGGACCGCGGCGCCGCCCTGCACGTGTACCATCAGAGACGCCAACCCCCAGGTAGGTTCACACCCACAAACCCCCATGCATGTATCCAGAACAGCTGCTGTAGGAATGGGACAATCTTTGCCATGAAGTTTGGAACGTAGTGTGCACAGGTTTTTGTTCCAGCCCTGCATGTGTACCACCAGACACGCCAACCTCCATGTAGGTACAGGCCTAGGGCAGCAAAATTATGGTACCGTTTTCCTGAAATCCTGGTTGGAGGAGTCCAGAAGAGTATCTATCTGTCTGTATCTAGTTGTAGCCATGTTGGTGCCTAGTGCTGATCATTCGCTTCTGACCACTGCCCCCTGACCCCTCTCTTGTCCGCTGGTGCCCAGTGAGAGAGAAGAGTCATGCGTGTGCCCCGGACCAGTTTAAGAAGCCAGGAGGCTGCTCAGACCTCTGTCTGCTGGGGAACAGCCACAAGACCTGGACCTGCCGCTGTCGCTCTGGATTCAGCCTGGGCAGCGATGGGAAGTCCTGCAAGAGTGAGTACTTTCTAAGTTTTAATTGAATTGAATTGAATTGAATGCCATACACTGAGCATAGCATGGAAATCACACACAACAGCACATCTCAGCTCAGCATTGAACTCCATACAGAACAGACCTGCAATTTATGTAGTAGCAATATGAGTTGAATATAATTTCTCGAAGCAAAAAAATTACCATTTACATAACCACGACATACTCTTTGGACAGAAAAGGTCTCGTTGTTGTGTTTCTCCAATCTTGTAACTAACCGTTCAGCAATGTTCCCATGACAATGATGGAATGTTTTCTGATGTTCCCTCTGCAGAACCTGAACACGAGTTGTTCCTGGTGTACGGTAAGGGCCGCCCTGGCATCATCCGTGGCATGGACATGAATGCCAAGGTCCCAGACGAGTACATGATCCCCATTGAGAACCTGATGAACCCGAGGGCGCTGGACTTCCACGCCGAGAGCGAATTTGTCTACTTCGCTGACGCCGTGAGTTATATAATTGGACGGCAGAAGATAGACGGCACCGAGAGAGACACCATCCTGAAGGATGGTGAGGACTGATCTGGTACCATAGTGTTTCACATGAAATGCATTACAACAACCCTCTGTTCCACCCTATTACAAAATCAAATCGCAATTCATATAGAACTGTGATGCGTATAGAATCACGAGATGTATCAGATAGCTACCTAGGAATTGTGATACAAAGGTCCCTGCCAATACCAAGCCCTAGTAGAAAGTCACTCTCGCTCTCTCCCTCTCTCTATCCCTCTATCCTTCTGTCCCTTCCTCCCTTCTTTCCTTCCCTCAGGCATCCACACCGTGGAGGGGATAGCGGTAGACTGGATGGCAGGTAACCTATACTGGACAGACGACGGGCCCATGAAGACCATCAGTGTGGCCAGGTTGGAGAAGGCCTCTCAGACACGCAAGACCCTCATTGAGGGCAAGATGACCCACCCTCGCGCCATCGTCGTGGACCCCCAGCACGGGTCAGACATTATGCCCTCCTTATGTTCTATTGCTTTAGTATCCATCTCACACAGAGACATCACCCTATGAGAATGTATTGTAATATTTCTGTACATTTCCCCAAATTCCTAGGTTTTTCAGAAATGCTTGTTGGATGATTCCTGGGGGAACACTTTTTGGGGGATTTCTGGAAAACCTGTGAATTTCAGGAAAGTTACTTGAAGTTTGCAAACATAGTAATGCTCTAACAGAACGTGTGATTGTGTTCCAGGTGGATGTACTGGACAGACTGGGAGGAGGACCCCAAGAAGACTAACCGAGGGAAGATCAAGAAGGCGTGGATGGACGGTTCGCATGACCAGGTCCTGCTGACCAGTAAGACAGTGCTGTGGCCCAACGGCCTGAGTCTGGACATCCCGCAGGGCGTCCTATACTGGGTGGATGCATACTACGACCGCATCGAGATGGTTTACCTTAACACCACAGAGCGCAAGGTCAGTTAGACTGCTTACTAAGCCTAGACCTAACCCTAATGATCACACATGTACAAATCTCCCCACCAGAGACCGAGGTTCAATCCCCACATCCACACTCCTACTGTTTTTCCCACCTGCCTATATCCCATCTGATTGCCAAACTGTCTAAATCAAGTGTCAGCAAATACTCCCAAAATGTATATATAAAAAGAGGCTTCTATGGTTTTGACCTTCACCATGACCAGGGGTCATGATCTGTGTTGTATGATCATTTTCTCTCTCTCATTGGTCAGATGGTGTATGAGGGAAATGAGCTGAACCACGCCTTCGGCCTGTGTCACTACAAGCACTTCCTGTTTTGGAACGAGTACCGCGGCGGCAGCATCTTCAAACTGGACACCACCACCAGCACTGTCACCCTGCTCCGAAATGAACGACCACCCCTCTTCGAGATCCGCGTGTATGATGCTCACCAGCAGCAAGGTAACTTTAATGGAAAGTACTATATGGATAATGCTAGGTAACTCTATAGGTAACACTAGGTAACACTATATGGGTAACACTAGGTAACACTATACAAGACAGTGAACAAGCAAGTCATAAAGTGTCATCATAACACATGCCAAAACTTCTTGTCAAATTTCGTAAAAGGTTATAATATGTCAGTGATTTAGCTAGCCTAGATGTGAATGAATGAATGCATGAATAAATGAATACTTTAATGGCCCAAATAGGAAATGAGCTTGGTAACAATGCTAACGGCCCTGTCTGCCTGTCTTCTGTTGGTGTTTCAATAGGCACCAACCTGTGTCGTGTGAAAAACGGTGGCTGCAGCAGTCTGTGTCTGGCTATCCCTGATGGCAGGTCCTGTGGCTGTGCTGACGACCAGATACTGGATGACGACAATGTCACCTGTAAAGGTATGCATTGGGATGGTCTCAATTAGAATATGTTAAAATATTATTTGATCTGGGATGCTGTATGGAATGTCCATGTTTAAGCTGGTGAGTGGAGAAACGAATGTCTCAGACCTGCTTTCTTCAGCTGAATTGGTTCTAATAGCCCTCATAAGTAGATAAATGCATCCCATATTTCCCAAATATGAACAGCTGACATTAAGAGACGTTGCTCTACTAGAGTGTCCGTAACAGTCTTCTCCTTTCCTCATTCTCTCTATCTCTCCCTAGCCAACCCCACCTACATCCCTCCTCCTCAGTGTCAGCCCGGAGAGTTTGCCTGTAAGAACAACCGCTGTATCCAGGAGCGATGGAAGTGTGACGGTGACAACGACTGTTTGGACAACAGCGACGAGGCACCTGAGCTCTGCCGTGAGTAGTGTCACGCCGCCACTCCTTCGCCGTGGTTACTGAGCAACACACACACACACAACAACAACATCAACAACAATAACATCAATGCATGACATGCACAGTTAATAATCATGAGCTGAGTAGGAGCAGCAGCAGAGCATAAGCTTTGTTTAAAGCTGATCCAGCACTAATACTACCTCTTCTTTGAAACATGCATCAATTGAATATTAAATATCTATTGACTGTTAAATAGGCCCATAGTTTCTCCATATAACTCTCTCTTCATGCGACAATTAGTAAAACTAGGATTTCTCTGTGTATACATGAAAGTTCCACTTCCAGTGCATGACAGAGCAGTCGGAGCAGCAGAACCTCCATCATCCTAAAACATAATGTGCTTATAGATGTGTAATGTCAGCTTTATGAACTTACAGTTATTGAAAATCCCCTTATATTAGGCCAGTTATAGGAGACTCCTTTGTGACACGGTCCCTCTTGTAGAGAAACTGTAAAAACATGTTCTAATTCTATTGATCTTACATTCTAATTCTAAAGATCTTATATTCTAATTCTAATGTTCTAATTCTATTGATCTTACATTCTAATTATAATGTTCTAATTCTAAAGATCTTATGTTCTAATTCTAATGTTCTAATTATATTTATCTTACATTCTAATTGTATTGATCTATCATTCTAATTCTAATGTTCTAATTCTATTGATCTTACATTCTATTTTTAATGTTCTAATTCTATTGATCTAACATTCTAATTCTAAAGATCTTACGTTCTAATTCTAATGTTCTAATTCTATTGATCTTACATTCAAATTCTAATGTTCTAATTCTATTGATCTAACATTCTAATTCTAATGTTCTAATTCTATTGATCTAACATTCTAATTATAATGTTCTAATTCTATTGATCTAACATTCTAATTCTAATGTTCTAATTGTATTGATCTAACATTCTAATTCTAATGTTCTAATTCTATTGATCTAACATTCTAATTATAATGTTCTAATTCTATTGATTTAACATTCTAATTATAATGTTTTAATTCAATTGAACTTTAACTCTTATACTAAGATTCTAATTCTATTGATCTAACATTCTAATTGTAATGTTCAAATTCTATTGATTTAACATTCTAATTCTAATGTTCTAATTCTGTTGATCTAACATTCTAATTCTAATGTTCTAATTCTATTGATCTTACATTCTAATTCTATTGATCTTACATTCTAATTCTAATGTTCTAATTCTATTGATCTTACATTCTAATTGTATTGATCTAACATTCTAATTATAATGTTATAATTCTATTGATCTTACATTTTAATTCAGTTGATCTTACATTCTTATTTTATTGATCTTACATTCTAATTCTGTTGTTTTTACATTCTAATTCTTACATTCTAATTCTATTGATCTTACATTCTAATTCTAATGTTCTGATTCTATTGTTCTAATTGTATTGATCTAACATTCTCATTCTAATGTTCTAATTCTATTGATCTTACATTCTATTTCTAATGTTCTAATTCCATTGATCTAACATTTTAATTCTAATGTTTTAATTAAATTGAACTTTAACTCCAATTCTAATGTTCTAATTTGATTGAGCTTACCTTCTTATTCTAATCTTCTAATTGTATTGATCTAACATTCTAATTGTAATGTTCTAATTCTATTGATCTAACATTCTAATTCTAATGTTCTAATTCTAAACATCTTACATTCTAATTCTAATGTTGTAATTCTATTGATCTTACATTCTAATTCTAATGTTCTAATTCTATTGATCTAATATTCTAATTCTAATGTTCTAATTCTATTGATCTAACATTCTAATTCTAATGTTCTAATTCTATTGATCTTACATTCTAATTCTATTGATCTAATATTCTAATTCTAATGTTCTAATTCTATTGATCTAACATTCTAATTCTAATGTTCTAATTCTAAACATCTTACATTCTAATTCTAATGTTCTAATTCTATTGATCTTACATTCTAATTCTAACATTCTAATTCTATTGATCTTACATTTTAATTCTGTTGATCTTACATTCTTATTCGATTGATCTTACATTTTAATTCTGTTGATCTTACATTCTTATTCGATTGATCTTACATTCTAATTCTAATGTTCTAATTCTATTGATCTTACATTTTAATTCTGTTGATCTTACATTCTTATTCGATTGATCTTACATTTTAATTCTGTTGATCTTACATTCTTATTCGATTGATCTTACATTCTAATTCTAATGTTCTAATTCTATTGATCTTACATTTTAATTCTGTTGATCTTACATTCTTATTCGATTGATCTTACATTTTAATTCTGTTGATCTTACATTCTTATTCGATTGATCTTACATTCTAATTCTATTGATCTTACATTCTAATTCTGTTGATCTTACATTCTAATTCTAACATTCTATTTCTATTGATCTTACATTCTTATTCTAATGTTTTATTTCTATTGATCTTACATTCTAATTCTAACATTCTAATCCTACTGTCTTTCTTTTCTTTCCTCCAGACCTGCACACGTGTCCATCGGACCGGTTCAAGTGCCAGAATAACCGTTGTATCCCCCTGCGCTGGCTCTGTGATGGGGACAATGACTGTGGAAACGATGAGGATGAGTCCAATACTACCTGCTCAGGTACACAAAATTAACATAATGTGTAATTTAGCCCATTGAACACAAAAACTATGGTCGGATGCCTACTTCACCCATATTTTCTATTATTTTTGCACAAAACAGTAGTGTGTAGTTCCAGTAGTTAGCTACACCGCTACATGGTAAAACAGTAGTGTGTAGTTCCAGTAGTTAGCTACACCGCTACATGGTAAAACAGTAGTGTGTAGTTCCTGTAGTTAGCTACACCGCTACATGGTAAAACAGTAGTGTGTAGTTCCAGTAGTTAGCTACACCGCTACATGGTAAAACAGTAGTGTGTAGTTCCAGTAGTTAGCTACACCGCTACATGGTAAAACAGTAGTGTGTAGTTCCAGTAGTTAGCTACACCGCTACATGGTAAAACAGTAGTGTGTCGTTCCAGTAGTTAGCTACACCGCTACATGGTAAAACAGTAGTGTGTAGTTCCAGTAGTTAGCTACACCGCTACATGGTAAAACAGTGGTGTGTAGTTCCTGTAGTTAGCTACACCGCTACATGGTAAAACAGTAGTGTGTAGTTCCTGTAGTTAGCTACACCGCTACATGGCAAAAAAGTCATTAACTACTGGAAACACTACCAATATTGAAATTTTAACTACCACCAAGCTACTGCAAATTGTACAGTGCCTTGCGAAAGTATTCGGCCCCCTTGAACTTTGCGACCTTTTGCCACATTTCAGGCTTCAAACATAAAGATATAAAACTGTATTTTTTTGTGAAGAATCAACAACAAGTGGGACACAATAATGAAGTGGAACGACATTTATTGGATATTTAAAACTTTTTTAACAAATCAAAAACTGAAAAATTGGGCGTGCAAAATTATTCAGCCCCCTTAAGTTAATACTTTGTAGAGCCACCTTTTGCTGCGATTACAGCTGTAAGTCGCTTGGGGTATGTCTCTATCAGTTTTGCACATCGAGAGACTGAAATGTTTTCCCATTACTCCTTGCAAAACAGCTCGAGCTCAGTGAGGTTGGATGGAGAGCATTTGTGAACAGCAGTTTTCAGTTCTTTCCACAGATTCTCGATTGGATTCAGGTCCGGACTTTGACTTGGCCATTCTAACACCTGGATATGTTCATTTTTGAACCATTCCATTGTAGATTTTGCTTTATGTTTTGGATCATTGTCTTGTTGGAAGACAAATCTCTGTCCCAGTCTCAGGTCTTTTGCAGACTCCATCAGGTTTTCTTCCAGAATGGTCCTATATTTGGCTCCATCCATCTTCCCATCAATTTTAACCATCTTCCCTGTCCCTGCTGAAGAAAAGCAGGCCCAAACCATGATGCTGCCACCACCATGTTTGACAGTGGGGATGGTGTGTTCAGAGTGATGAGCTGTGTTGCTTTTACGCCAAACATAACGTTTTGCATTGTTGCCAAAAAGTTCAATTTTGGTTTCATCTGACCAGAGCACCTTCTTCCACATGTTTGGTGTGTCTCCCAGGTGGCTTGTGGCAAACTTTAAACAACACTTTTTATGGATATCTTTAAGAAATGGCTTTCTTCTTGCCACTCTTCCATAAAGGCCAGATTTGTGCAATATACGACTGATTGTTGTCCTATGGACAGAGTCTCCCACCTCAGCTGTAGATCTCTGCAGTTCATCCAGAGTGATCATGGGCCTCTTGGCTGCATCTCTGATCAGTCTTCTCCTTGTATGAGCTGAAAGTTTAGAGGGACGACCAGGTCTTGGTAGATTTGCAGTGGTCTGATACTCCTTCCATTTCAATATTATCGCTTGCACAGTGCTCCTTGGGATGTTTAAAGCTTGGGAAATATTTTTGTATCCAAATCCGGCTTTAAACTTCTTCACAACAGTATCTCAGACCTGCCTGGTGTGTTCCTTGTTCTTCATGATGCTCTCTGCGCTTTTAACGGACCTCTGAGACTATCACAGTGCAGGTGCATTAATACGGAGACTTGATTACACACAGGTGGATTGTATTTATCATCATTAGTCATTTAGGTCAACATTGGATCATTCAGAGATCCTCACTGAACTTCTGGAGAGAGTTTGCTGCACTGAAAGTAAAGGGGCTGAATAATTTTGCACGCCCAATTTTTCAGTTTTTGATTTGTTAAAAAAGTTTGAAATATCCAATAAATGTCGTTCCACTTCATGATTGTGTCCCACTTGTTGTTGATTCTTCACAAAAAAATACAGTTTTATATCTTTATGTTTGAAGCCTGAAATGTGGCAAAAGGTCGCAAAGTTCAAGGGGGCCGAATACTTTCGCAAGGCACTGTAGTTACATTATTGTTGAACTGCATGTAGTTAACTACTCCTCAACACTGCACACACACACACACACACACACACACACACACACACACACACACACACACACACACACACACACACACACACACACACACACACACACACACCTTTCCCATCTCTCTATAATGCTATTATCTTCCACCCCTTTCAAGCTCGTACGTGCCCACCCAACCAGTATGCGTGTGCCAGTGGGCGCTGCATCCCCACTTCCTGGACATGTGACCTGGATGATGACTGTGGGGACCGTTCTGACGAGCCGGACTCCTGTGGTGGGTCCTTATCTCATCACACATCACCTCTGTAGCATTCTATATTTTGCTCGTTTGGTGTTTCGTTGGAAATTCTTCTCACTATACCTGAAGATTGATCACCAGATGTATTTATGCTTTAGCCCAGTGGTACTCATTGCGCGACCGCAGGAACTCTTGCGGCTCGCTGTGATTTTCCATTCATAATACATAGCAATGATACAATTTCAATTCAATGTGTTTAATGCTGGCCTGAATCATTTCATTGAATTTGTCTGGGCGGCAGATAGATAGCAGTAGAGCGCAGCTGTTAAACAGAAAAGCCAAAATAAAACGTTTGCCGAAATAGAATGCAACTGTTCAGCTACAGCGACAGATACATATCAGTTTGCTACTAGCTAATTTTACAGTCTGGTCGACATGGGACGATTTATTGTAAAAAATAAAAATAAATCTATTGACAATGAAAACGAGGGGGAAAAGCTGGAGAACAACGTGACAGCTATGAACAAACAACCACTGGACAACGAGACAGCTATGAACAAACTACCACTGGACAACGTGACAGCTATGAACAAACAACCACTGGAGAACCAAGAAAACCAGGAAGATGGCGGCAGGGAAATGCAGCTAGATAACGTAGCAAACATGGTTCTGGTGGCTAGAGAAGGATACGGTCAATTCAAGAAGAACACAGAAAGTTCCAAGAGAAATGGACAGACAAGTCTTTTTTGGTACTGCGTGATGGGACAAGCTCACTTTGTTTTATTTGACAGAAGGCAGTCAATTGTTTTCAACGAGCAAATTTAGAGTGACATTTCCAGTCACACCATGTCCACTTTGACAAAACATATCCGTCACAAAGCAAAATCAGAAACAACCAAATAGAGCAACTCAAAGGACAGCTCAAAGGACAACAACAAATGGTAGACAGATCTAGCACTGCTGCAGAGAAGACGACAGAGGCAACATATGAGATTGCATGGATACTTGCGAGAAACAAGGCCTTCACTGACGCGAAGATTGTCAAATAATGTTTTTTGGCCTCAGCCGAAATATTGTATGCTATTTTAAAACCTCAACGGGATCGGTGACCCCCCCCTATGGGACAGTTGAGCTAACGTGCACTAATGTGATTAGCATGAGGTTATAAGCAACAAGAACATTTCCCAGGACATAGACATATCTGATATGGGCAGAATGCTTAGATTCTTGTTAATCTAACTGCACTATCCAATTTACAGTAGCTATTACAGTGAAACAATACCATGCTATTGTTTGAGGAGAGTGCACAGTTATGAACTTGAAAATGTGTCAATAAACCAATTAGGCACATTTGGGCAGACTTGATACAACATTTTGAACAGAAATGCAATAGTTCATTGGATCAGTCTAAAACGTTGCACATATACTGCTGACATCTAGTGGCCAACATCTAAATTGCGCCTAAACTGGAATAATACATTGTGGCCTTTCTCTAGCAATTGAAAGATGATTTAAAAAATACAACTTTACCAGATCTAATGTGATATTCTCCTACATTAATTTCACATTTACACAAACTTCAAAAATGTTTCCTTTCAAATAGTATCAAGAATATGCATATCCTTGCTTCAGGGCCTGAGCTTCAGGCAGTTAGATTTGGGTATGTCATTTAAGGCCAAAATGGAGAAAAAAAGGGTCCGATCCTAAAGCAAATTAAGGGACTGCAACTCTCAGACTCGACCATAACAAGACTCATAGAAGAGATTGACGAGGACATCGGTAAGCAACTGATTACTGTCATATCCGTGTTTCAGTATTCCGCTTGATGAACTCACTGATGTAAGTGACATTTCCCAATTATGTGTTTTGGTCTGCTACCCTCAAAACGAGACATTCATAGAGGAACGTTTATGTTTACCGACCCTTCAGGGACAAACATGAGAGGATATTCTGAAAGCCCTTGTTACATTTTTTGCTGATAATAATATTGACTGGGCAAATTTGGCATTCGTGTGCACTGACGGCGCCCAAAAACATGCGAGTGAAGGAGAAGGGACTCAAAGGCCTGATGAGAAAGAGAGGTTATTCCCTTTCTTACGCTTTATTGTATCATTCGGGAAGCACTTGTGGCTAAACTCAGACTGTGACTTACAGAATGTGATGCAGCAAGTCGTGCGAGTGGTGAACATTATAATTGGGAGTGAACTGAATCACAGCAATTCTGCGAGATATTGGAGGAATACCAAACAGAATACGACGACTTGATATTTCACAAGGAGGTGAGATGGCTGTCTCGTGGCAGAGTTTTGGAAAGATTTCTCTCTCTCCTCCATCAAACCCGTGAATTTGTTGCAAGCAAGGGGAGAGAGGAGCCAGAGCTGGATGATCCACAGTGGATATTAAGGCTGTTTTAACAGACATCACCTGCCACCTGAACCCGGTGAATCTCCAGCTCCAAGGGAAAGTTAAAACTCCGGGAAAATGCTGCGTGTGGTCACAGCATTTCAAAATAAAATCACTGCACTGTTCATACCTGACAGACAGTTTGTTAATTTCCTAAAACTCAGAGCAGTCACCACATCCAACCCAGACATACTGCAACATTTTAGCTATGATGCATTTGTGCGTGTGTTGGAAAACCCCATTTGGGGTTTTAGACACTTCCACTACTTAGTTTCAAGTGGGCCAAGAGAGGTCTGTTTGTTGCTCATGATGGTGTTTCTAGGACGCCATTTTGAAAGGTTCCCTCTCTCCTCTCCCAGCCTACCCCACCTGCTTCCCCCTCACCCAGTTCACCTGTGCCAACGGACGTTGCATCAACGTCAACTGGCGCTGTGATAACGGTGAGCATTATTTATTTATATTTTTTATTTAACTAGGCATTATGTCTCCTTCAAGTATTGTAAGTATTAGCATTCCTAAGCATTTATAACCTGTAACCTATAAATGTATTAAGCATTTATAAGCGTTTATAATGGATTATTCATGAAAGTTCTTAATAAATGTTACCTGTGTGTGTATGTGTGCGCCTGCCTTGTCTGTCTCTCTCTGTCTCTCTGTCTTTCTCTCTCTCTCTCTCTCTCTCTCTCTCTCTCTCTCTCTCTCTCTCTCTGTCTTTCTTTCTCTCTTTCTCATTATGTCTCTCTCTCTCTCTTTCTGTCTCCCTCTCGCTCTCTCTCTGTCTTTCTCTCTCTCTCTCGCTCTCTCTCTCTCTCGCTCTCTCTCTCTCTCTCTCGCTCTCTCTCTCTCTGTCTGTCTCTCTCTCTGTCTTTCTCTCTCTCTCTCTGTCTCCCTGTGACTCTCTCTCTCTCTCTCTCTCTCTCTCTCTCTCTCTCTCTCTCTCTCTCTCTCTCTCTCTCTCTCTCTCTCTCGTGTGTGTGTTCAGACAACGACTGTGGTGACAACAGTGATGAGGCTGGCTGCAGCCACTCCTGCTCCAGTGTTCAGTTTAAGTGTAACAGCGGCCGCTGCATCCCTGAGTACTGGACCTGTGACGGGGACAATGACTGTGGAGACTACAGCGACGAGACCCACGCCAACTGTACCAACCAGGGTGAGCGCTGATACTGGTACTGCCACCTCAGAGCGGATGTTTGTGATCTAAAAAGAATATGGACTAGTATTGTTCTTTACTGTGCCACCCATATGGCGCTGATGGAGAGCACCGTACTCTCCTTTATAGTACACACGGCAGGACGTTGAGCTCATTCATGATTCTCCCAGTCTGCGTTGCAGATGGTATTGCTCTTCATATGAAGGAGGGTATACAGTATATTTGTCCTTTTTTAGTATACTAGTATACTATCACCACATTAAATGCCTGTAACATATGTCAGGTTGTGTATATGTCATTCCACAAACTGCTGGAGTTTGTAGAATGAATGTTTGTTAGAATTTTGAAAGGCTCAGTGTTCTGCTGGCTATGCTTTCTGTAATGTCTGCATGTCTCAGCCTGCCCCATCGCCCCAGGACATCACTTTAAACTAATCCTTAATGTTGCTGCTCTCAGGGATATGTTAGCTGAGCTTTCAGACAGATCTCAAACAAAACTCTTCAGTATGGCTTGCTGAAATCATGCAGTTGCATTGTTTAATATGATAGCTGGTCACATCCAACTTCCCTTCATTTTAGATACCGAAAAGAAAGTGAAGTCAGCTGAAGTCTAAACAATGGCTGGAGTTGAAAGAGCTGGCCAGGGGTGGTAAAGGCTGGAGTTGAAAGAGCTGGCCAGGGGTGGTAAAGGCTGGAGTTGAAAGAGCTGGCCAGGGGTAGTAAAGGCTGGAGTTGAAAGAGCTGGCCAGGGGTTGTAAAGGCTGGAGTTGAAAGAGCTGGCCAGGGGTGGTAAAGGCTGGAGTTGAAAGAGCTGGCCAGGGGTGGTAAAGGCTGGAGTTGAAAGAGCTGGCCAGGGGTGGTAAAGGCTGGAGTTGAAAGAGCTGGCCAGGGGTGGTAAAGGCTGGAGTTGAAAGAGCTGGCCAGGGGTGGTAAAGGCTGGAGTTGAAAGAGCTGGCCAGGGGTGGTAAAGGCTGGAGTTGAAAGAGCTGGCCAGGGGTGGTAAAGGCTGGAGTTGAAAGAGCTGGCCAGGGGTGGTAAATGCTGGAGTTGAAAG